>NW_026914806.1:0-15923 GCF_034315485.1 Pezoporus occidentalis | reverse complement strand
CAAACTCACTCTCACTGTCTAGCTGAAAACTACCATTCAGAGGACTCAGTCAAGGTGAGCTATGCTTGAAACACCCAAGTAGTAACTTATTTCAGGGTCGGCTGCAGCTTCTATTTTTTTCTCAATGTGTGCCTGTTTCAATTATGTTTTTAGGTGCCACAAGTAACTCGAGAGTGGTGAAACTGCCAGCTGAGGAGGGCTGTGAGAAGGTAGAAGGCTGCTTGTCTGCGTGAGTGGTGGCTCAGACCTGAGAATAACATGGCAAAAGGTTCAATATTTGTGTTTATTATTGCAGGTCCTCCCTTCTATCTCTGAAGTCAGATGAGTGTTTGAGGTGAGGCAGAGAGGTAACAATAGTGGTTTTGGGGGTCCGTCACTTTTTGCAAGCACCATGGTCGATTCTCTCTATTGTACTCCTAGGTCCTGGAGGGGAGGAAAAGCCCAGCATCGTATTTTGCAATGCATTAGTAGAATGTTAACGTAATATTAAGAAGGCAAAGTAGACTTACAGAAGAGGCTGGCATCGATGGCTGCGGTGGTGGAGATGACGGCCTGCACAGCATGTTACCATTTCTTTAGCGCAGGTAGCGCGTGGGAGTTAAATGCCAGGGTGAAAAGGTGCCATTTGTGGGGCTTAAGTCAGGGGCAGTAGGTAATGGTCCTTGGTGAACCAGGCAATGGTGGGAAAGTAGTGTTTGTTGCCTTTGGCTCCTCGCAGAGAGTTGTGCTGTGGCTGCTTCAGGCGAGGTCCAGCTTTGGTTCCTAGCCAGAGAGTTGTGCTTTAGAACTGCCTGGAGAAGTCCTGACCCTGGGAGACCTTCCTAGATACGCTTGGCCGCTTCTTGCGACGTGGGCTGGCCCCCTGCGTAGCAATGAGCGTGCGTTTTTGTGAGTATGAAAGCCCGAGCCTCATGCTGTGTGAGGGAGGCAGAAGCTCATCCCAGGCAGGTGAAGGTTGCCTGCGCGGGGACGCCCGCTAAGGTTGGGCCTGCCACCTCGCACTGCCATGATGATTGTCGGAGCTGGTTTGCTGATGGTCTTCCCAGGGTCCTTGGGGTTGGTAAGATATCCCTCACCTGGAATTCTTGAACTCTGGAACATGTGTATTGAGGTTTTTATAGTCACAGTGTAGCTCTCTATCTTGATCATCTGTGTGAATGGGCAGAAGAGCTCTGGGAATAAGCTTGTAATTAATGAGTCAGGGCTAGAGAGTCTACTTGGCAGTGGGTATGATAGTATATCTGGAGTTTTAATGTCTGAGCCAGAGGGTGTGAGGGTCTGTGTTGAGATTGTCTGACTGTCAGTCTGTGTATGCATGTTAACCTAAGTGTCAGTGTGAATCTGGCCTGAGACACAGAGGCAGAATTAACTTTTGCTTGGCATTGTGGTGACTAATGCCAGGTTGCTCTTGGAAATTGCGAGATGGTTAGCCACTTGTGAGAGGCTGATGTAGGAGGGTTGAGCAGTGTTGAAGGTACCAGGTAGGTAAACTTGTTGTGTCAGAAGGAAGTTATGCCTTATTCTCCTGGGGGGCTATTGACTTGCTGTGTATTTTTAATTTGGAGGTGCAGAACAAGGAGCTAAGTGAGACCTGTGACCTAGAGCTGACTTGAGCAAGGTGAGCTATATTTTGCAGACTGAATCAGCAACTGAGTGTCTTATAATTTTCATAAAATTAAAACATCCTTCGTTATTGTTTTCTGTAGGCAGTGCTCAGGTGTGGAGAAGACCTGCAGACCTGCGAATGTCAGTGCATGAGCAGTAAAGTGACTGGAGAGGGAGATGGGACTTCAGGAGGCATGGCTGCAGTTTGGAACCCTCTCTGTGTGCTTCTACATGTTTTCAGGTGCTGCAGCCAACTCAGGAGAGGTAAAGACCCAAATCAAGGAGGGCTGTGAGAAGATAAAAGGGTTGTGTGTGGGGGTGGCTGCTCAAAGTTGAGAATATCACGCCAGAGGGGTTCAGTATTTGTGTTTGGTATTGCAGGTTCTGCCTTCTAAATCTGGAGTCAAGTGAGTGTGTGAGGTGGGGCAGGGTGGTAACAAAAGGGGTTGTGGGTTAGTCACTTTGGTTAGCCCAGCCCAGTTTAACCCAGTCCAGCCGAGTTTAACCCAGTCCAGCCCAGTATGATACAGCCCGGCCCAGCTTAACCCAGTCCAGCCACATTTATAACACACCAGCTCAGTATAATCCAGTCCAGACCAGTTTAACTCAGTTCAGCTCAGTTTGATCCAGCCCAGCCCAGTTTAACCCTATCCAGCTCAGTTTGGTGCAGCCCAGCCCAGTTCAGTTCACTCTAGCACAGTTTAACCCTGTCAAGCCCAGTTTAATCCAGTTCACAGTATCACAGTATGCTAGAGATTGGAAGGGACCTCGAAAGATCATCTAGTCCAATCCCCCTGCCGGAGCAGGAACACCTAGATAATGTTACACAGGAATGGGTCCAGGCGGGTTTTGAATGTCTCCAGGGAAGGAGACTTTACAACCTCCCTGGGCAGCCTGTTCCAGTGTTCCGTCAACCTCACTGAGAAGAAGTTTCTTCTCAAGTTTAAGTGGAACCTCTTGTGTTCCAGTTTGTACCCATTACCCCTTGTCCTATCATTGTTTGCCACTGAGTAGAGCCTGGCTCCATCCTCGTGACACTCCCCCTTTATATATTTATAGACACTTATAAGGTCACCCCTCAGTCTCCTCTTCTCCAAACTATAGAGACCCAGCTCCCTCAGTCTTTCCTCATAAAGGAGATGCTCACTCCCTTAATCATCTTAGTTGCCCTGCGCTGGACTCTCTCCAGCAGCTCCCTGTCCTTCTTGAACTGTGGGGCCCAGAACTGGACACAATATTCCAGATGGGGTCTCACCAGGGCAGAGTAGAGGGGAAGGAGGACCTCTCGCGACCTACTAACCACCCCCCTTCTAATACACCCCAGGATGCCATTGGCCTTCTTAGCCACAAGGGCACAGTGTTGGCTCATGGTCATCCTGTCGTCCACTAGGACCCCCAGGTCCTTCTCCCCTACGCTGCTCTCTAACAGGTCGTTCCCCAACCTAGACTGGAACCTGGGGTTGTTCCTGCCCAGATGCAGGACTCTACACTTTCCCTTGTTATATTTCATCCAGTTATTCCCTGCCCAACTCTCCAGCCTGTCCAGGTCTCGCTGGATGGCAGCACAGCCTTTTGGCCTGTCAGCCACTCCTCCCAGCTTAGTGTCATCAGCAAACTTGCTGATAGTACACTCAATTCCCTCATCTAAATCCTTGATGAATATATTAAATAATACCGGTCCCAGTACTGACCCTTGAGGCACTCCACTAGTTACAGGCCTCCAACTAGACTCAGCCCCATAGACTACAACTCTCTGGCTTCTCTCCTTCAGCCAGTTCGCAGTCCACCTCACTACCTGATCATCCAGTCCACACTACCTCAATTTAGCTGTGAGGATGCTGTGGGAGACTGTGTCAAATGCTTTGCTGAAGTCAAGGTAGACCACATCCACTGCTCTGCCATCATCCATCCACCGTGTTATTTCCTCATAAAAGGCTAAGAGATTGGTCAAACATGATTTCCCCTTGGTGAAGCCGTATTGACTGTCCCTCAGAAACCTCTTATCCTTGATATGCCTTAAGATGCCACCAAGCATAAGGTGTTCCATAACTTTCTGATCAGTTCAGATCAGTTCAATCCAGCCCAGCCCACGTTAACCCAGTCCACCACAGTCTGATATTGCCCAGCCCAGTTTAACCCAGTCCAGCCCAGTTTAACCCAGCCCAGCCATATTTAATACACTCCAGCTCAGTATAATCCAGTCCAACCCAGTTTAACCCAGCCCAGCCAAGTTTAACCCAGTCCAGCTCAGTTTCATCCAACCCAGCCCAGTTCACTCTAGCACAGTTTAACCATGTCCAGCCCACTTTAATCCACTCCAGATCAGTTCAATCCATCCCAGCCCAGTTTAACCCAGTCCAGCCCAGTTTAACCCAGTCCAGCCCAGTTTTTATCCAACCCAGCCCAGTTTAACCCAGTCCAGCATATTTAATACACTCCAGCTCAGTATAATCCACTCCAGCCCAGTTTAACACAATCCAGCCCACTTTAAACACTGTCCACCCCAGTTTCATACAGCCCAGCCCACTTTAACCCAGTCCAGCTCAGTTTGATACAGCCCAGCCCAGTTCAGTTCACTCTAGCACAGTTTAACCCAGTCCAGCCCAGTTTAACACAATCCAGCTCATTTTAAACACAGTCCAGCTCAGTTTGATCCAGCCCAGCCCAGTTTAACCAGGGCCAGCCCAGTTTGATACAGCCCAGCCCAGTTTAACCCAGTCCAGCAGTATTTGATACATACCAGCTCAGTATAATCCAGTCCACCCCAGTTTAACCCGGGCCAACCCAGTTTAACCCACTCCAACCCTGTTTGCATCCAGCCCAGCCAAGTTTAACACAGTCCAGCCCAGTCTAGCCCAGTTTAACCCAGTCCAGCCCAGTTTATCCCCAGCCCAGCCCAGTTTAACCCAGTCCAGCCAGTTTAATCCAGCCCAGCCCAGTTTAACACTCCAGCTCAGTTTAATCCAGCCAGCCCAGTTTAATACAGCAGTTCCAGCCCAGTTTAACCCAGTCCAGCCCAGTTTAACCCAGTCCAGTTTGATACAGCAGTTTGATACAGCCCAGCCCAGTTTAACCCAGTCCAGCCATAGTTTAATACACTCCAGCTCAGTATAATCCACTCCAGCCCAGTTTAACCAGCCCAGCCCACCCCAGTTTAACCCAGTCCAGCCCAGTTTAGCCCAGCCCAGTTTAACCACCTAGCACAGTTTAACCCAGTCCAGCCAGTTTAATACACTCCAGCTCAGTTTAACCCAGTCCAGCCAGTTTAACCCAGCCCAGCCCAGTTTAACCCAGCCCAGCCCAGTACACACCAGCTCAGTATAATCCACTCCAGCCCAGTTTAACCCAGTCCAGCCCAGTTTAACCAGTCCAGCTTAACCAGCTCAGTTCCACTCCAGAGTCCAGACCAGTTTAACTCAGTTCACTTTATCCAGCCCAGCCCAGCCCAGCACAGTTTAACCCAGATCACTTCAATCCCAGCCAGCCAGTCTAAACCACTCCAGCCCAGTTTGATCCAGCCCAGCCCAGTTTAACCCACTCCAGCCATATTTAATATACTCCAGCTCAGTATAATCCACTCCAGCCCAGTTTAACCCAGTCCAGCCCAATTTGATAAACCCCAGTTTAACCCACTCCAGCCCACTTTAACCCAGTACAGCCCAGTTTTACCCCAGTCCAGCCCAGTTTAACCCAGCCCAGCCCACTTTGATACAACCCAGCCCAGTTTAACCCAGTTCAGCTCACTTTTATCCTGCCCAGCCCACTTCAGTTCACTCTAGCACTGTTTAACCCAGTCAAGCCCACTTTAACCCAGACCACCTCACTTCAATCCAACCCAGCCCAGTTTAACCCAGTGCAGCCCAGTTTAACACAGCCCAACCCACGTTGATACAGCCCAGCTCACTTTGATCCTTCCCAGCCCAGTTCAGTTTACACCAGCACAGTTTAACCCAGTCCAGCCCACTTTAACACAGTCAGTCAGCTAAGTTTAAACACAGTCCAGCTCAGTTTGATCCAGCCCAGCCCACTTTATCCCAGTCCAGCTCACTTTCATCCTGCCCAGCCCACTTCAGTTCACTCTAGCACACTTTAACCCTGTCCAGCCCAATTTAATTCAGTCCAGCTCAGTTCAATCCATCCCAGCCCAGTTTAACCCGGGTCAGCCCAGTTTGATACAGCCCAGCCCAGTTTAACCCAGTCCAGCCATGTTTAACCCAGTCCAGCCCAGTTTGTTACAGCCCAGCCCAGTTTAACCCAGTCCAGCCATATTTCATACACTCCAGCTCAGTATAATCCAACCCAGCCAAGTTTAACCCACTCCAACCCAGTTTAACCCAGCCTAGCCCACTTTAACCCAGTCCAGCTCAGTTTCATCCAGCCCAGCCCACTTCAGTTCACTCTAGCACAGTTTACCCAGTCCAGCCCACTTTAACCCACTACAGCTAAGTTTAAACACAGTCCACCTCAGTTTGATACAGCCCGGTCCACTTGAACCCAGTCCAGCTCATTTTAATCCAGCCCAGCCCAGTTCAGTTCACTCTAGCACAGTTCAACCCTGTCCAGCCCAGTTTGATCCAGCCCAGCCCAGTTTAACCCAGTCCAGCCCAGTTTAACCCAGTCCAACCATATTTAATACACTCCAGCTCAGTATAATCCACTCCAGCCCAGTTTAACCCTGTCCAGACCAGTTTGATACAGCCCACCCCAGTTTAACCCAGTCCAGCCCAGTTTAACCCAGGCCAGCACAGTTTGATACAGCCCAGCCCAGTTTAACCCAGCCCAGCTCAGTTTCATACAGCCCAGCCCAGTTTAACCCAGCCCGGCCATATTTAATACTCTCCAGCACAGTATAATCCTCTCCAGCCCAGTTTAACCCACTCCAGCCCAGTTTAACCCACTCCAGCCCACTTTAAACACAGCCCAGCCTTTAATCCACCCAGCCCACTTCAGTCCAGCCCACTTTAACCAGTCCAGCTCAGTTTAACCCAGCCCAGCCCAGTTTAACCCAGTCCAGCCCAGTTTACAGCCCAGCCAGTCCAGCCCAGCCCAGTTTAACCCAGTCCAGCCATATTTAATATACTCCAGCTCAGTATAATCCACTCCAGCCCAGTTTAACCCAGTCCAGCTCACTTTCATCCTGCCCAGCCCACTTCAGTTCACTCTAGCACTGTTTAACCCAGTCAAGCCCACTTTAACCCAGACCACCTCACTTCAATCCAACCCAGCCCAGTTTAACCCAGTCCAGCCCACTTTAACCCAGTCCAGCTCAATTTAACCCAGCGCAGCCAAGTTTAACCCAGCCCAGTTCAGTTTAATCCAGGCCAGCCCAGTTTAGTCCAGTCCAGCCGAGTTTAATACACTCCATCTCAGTTTAATCCAGTCCAGCCCAGCTTCACCCAGTCCAGCTCAGTTTAATCCAGCCCAACTCACTCTGACACACTCCAGCCCACTTTAATCCAGCCAAGCCCACTTTAACCTACTCCAGCTCAGTTTAACCCAGACCAGCCCAGTTTAATCCAGTCCAGCTAAATCTAATCAAACCCAGCGCAGTTTAACACAGTCCAGCCCAGTTTAGTTCACAGCAGCAGAGTTTAACACAGCCCAGTCATGTTTAACCCACTCCAGCTGTGTTTAATCCAGGCCAGCTCACTTTGATCCAGTCCAGCTCAATTCAATCCAGCTCAACACAGTTTAATCCAGTCCAGCTCAGTTCAATCCAGCCCAGCCCACTTTAACCAAGTCCAACCCAGTTTCATCCAGCCCAGCCCACTTTAACCCACTCCAGCCATATTTAATACACACCAGCTCAGTAGAACGCAATCCACCCCAGTCTAACCCAGCCCAGCCCCGTTTCATACAGCCCAGCCCACTTCAGTTCACTCTAGCACAGTTTAACCCTGTCCAGCCTAGTTTAATCCACTCCAGAGCAGTTCAATCCACCCCAGCCCAGTTTAACCCAGTCCAGCCACATTTAATACACTCCAGCCCAGTTTAACCCACTGCAGCCCAGTTTAACCCAGGACAACCCACTTTGATACAGCCCAGCTCACTTTGATCCTCCCCAGCCCACTTCAGTTTACTCCAGCACAGTTTAACCCAGTCCAGCTCACTTTGATCCAGCCCAGCCCACTTCAGTTCACTCAAGCACAGTTTAAGCCAGTCCAGCCCACTTTAACACAGTCCAGCTCAGTTTAAACACAGTCCAGCTCAGTTTGATCCAGCCCAGCCCACTTTATCCCAGTCTAGCTCACTTTCATCCTGCCCAGCCCACTTCAGTTCACTCTAGCACACTTTAACCCTGTCCAGCCCAATTTAATTCAGTCCAGATCAGTTCAATCCATCCCAGCCCAGTTTAACCCGGGTCAGCCCAGTTTGATACAGCCCAGCCCAGTTTAACCCAGTCCACCCCAGTTTAACCCAGTCCAGCCATGTTTAACCCAGTCCAGCCCAGTTTGTTACAGCCCAGCCCAGTTTAACCCAGTCCAGCCATATTTCATACACTCCAGCTCAATATAATCCAGCCCAGCCCAGTTTAACCCAGTCCAGCCCAGTTTAACCCAGTCCAGCCCACTTTAACCCACTACAGCTAAGTTTAAACACAGTCCAGCTCAGTTTGATACAGCCCGGTCCACTTGAACCCAGTCCAGCTCACTTTAATCCAGCCCAGCCCAGTTCACTTCACTCTAGCACAGTTCAACCCTGTCCAGCCCAGTTTGATCCAGCCCAGCCCAGTTTAACCCAGTCCAGCCCAGTTTAACCCAGTCCAACCATATTTAATACACTCCAGCTCAGTATAATCCACTCCAGCCCAGTTTAACCCTGTCCAGCCCAGTTTGATACAGCCCACCCCAGTTTAACCCAGTCCAGCCCAGTTTAACCCAGTCCAGCCCACTTTAACCCAGTCCAACCATATTTAATACACTCCAGCTCAGTATAATCCACTCCAGCCCAGTTTAACCCTGGCCAGACCAGTTTGATACAGCCCAGCCCAGTTTAACCCAGTCCAGCTCACTTTCATCCTGCCCAGCCCACTTCAGTTCACTCTAGCACTGTTTAACCCAGTCAAGCCCACTTTAACCCAGACCACCTCACTTCAATCCAACCCAGCCCAGTTTAACCCAGTGCAGCCCACTTTCTTACAGCCCAGCCCAGTTTAACCCAGTCCAGCCATATTTCATACACTCCAGCTCAGTATAATCCATCCCAGCCAAGTTTAACCCACTCCAACCCAGTTTAACCCAGCCCAGCCCACTTTAACCCAGTCCAGCTCAGTTTCATCCAGCCCAGCCCACTTCAGTTCACTCTAGCACAGTTCAACCCTGTCCAGCCATGATCAGTTTAACCCAGTCCAGCTCAGTTTAACCCAGTCCAGCCCAGTTTAACCCAATTTAGCCCAGTTTAACCCAGTCCAGCTCAGTTTAACCCAGTTTAGCCCAGTTTAATCCACTCCAGCCCAGTTTAACCCAGTCCAGCCCAGTTTGATACAGCCCAGCCCAGTTTAACCCAGTCCAGCCCAGTTTAACCCAGGCCAGCCCAGTTTAACCCAGCCCAGCCCAGTTTAACCCAGTCCAGCCATATTTAATACACTCCAGCTCAGTATAATCCACTCCAGCCCAGTTTAACCCTGGCCAGACCAGTTTAATACAGCCCACCCCAGTTTAACCCAGTCCAGCCCAGTTTAACCCAGTCCAGCCCAGTTTATTTCAGTCCAGCCCAGTTTAACCCAGTCCAACCATATCTAATACACTCCAGCTCAGTATAATCCACTCCAGCCCAGTTTAACCCAGTCCAGCCCAGTTTAACCCAGTCCAGCCCAGTTTAATACAGCCCAGCCCAGTTTAACCCAGTCCAGCTCAGTTTAACCCAGTCCAGCCCAGTTTAACCCAGCCCAGCCCAGTTTAACCCAGTCCAGCCCAGTTTAACCCAGGCCAACCATATTTAATACACTCCAGCTCAGTATAATCCACTCCAGTCCAGTTTAACCCAGCCCAGCCCAGTTTAACCCAGTCCACCTATATTTAATACACTCCTGCTCAATCTACTCCAGTCCACCCCAGTTTAACCCTGTCCAGCCCAGTTTAACACAGGCCAGCCCAGTTTGATACAGCCCAGCCCAGTTTAACCCAGCCCAGCCCAGTTTAACCCAGTCCAGCCATATTTCATACACTCCAGCTCAGTATAATCCAGCCCAGCCAAGTTTAACCCAGTCCAACCCAGTTTAACCCAGCCCAGCCCACTTTAACCCAGTCCAGCTCATTTTAATCCAGCCCAGCCCAGTTCAGTTCACTCTAGCACAGTTCAACCCTGTCCAGCCCAGTTTGATCCAGCCCAGCCCAGTTTAACCCAGTCCAGCTTAACAGCTCCAGCCCAGTTTAACCCAGTCCAACCCATATTTAATACACTCCAACTCAGTATAATCCAGTCCAGCCCAGTTTAACCCATGACAGCCCAGTTTAACCCATGCCAGCCATATTTAATACACTCCAGCTCTGTATAATACACTCCAGCCCAGTTTAACCCAGTCCAGCCCAGTTTAAGCCAGGCCATCCCAGTTTGATACAGCCCAGCCCAGTTTAACCCAGTCCAGCCCAGTTTAACCCAGTCCAGCCCAGTTTAACCCAGTTTAACCCAGTCCAGCCATATTTAATACACTCCAGCTCAGTATAATCCACTCCAGCCCAGTTTAACCCTGTCCAGACCAGTTTGATACAGACCACCCCAGTTTAACCCAGTCCAGCCCAGTTTAACCCAGTCCAGCCCAGTTTAACCCAGTCCAGCCCAGTTTATACAGCCCAGCCCAGTTTAACCCAGTCCAGTTCAATTTAACCCAGCGCAGCCGAGTTTAACCCAGTCCAGTTCAGTTTAATCCAGCCCAGCCCAGTCCAACCCAGTTTATCCCAGTCCAGCCCAGTTTAACCCAGCCAGCCAGCCCAGTTTAACCACAGCCCAGTTTAACCCAGTTTAACAGCCCAGCCCAGTTTAACCCAGTCCAGCCCAGTTTGATACAGCCCAGCCCAGTTTAACCCAGTCCAGCCAAGTTTAACCCAGTCCAGCCCACTTTCTTACAGCCCAGCCCAGTTTAACCCAGTCCAGCCATATTTAATACACTCCAGCTCACTATAATCCACTCCAGTCCAGTTTAACCCAGCCCAGCCCAGTTTAACCCAGTCCACCTATATTTAATACACACCAGCTCAATCTACTCCAGTCCACCCCAGTTTAACCCAGTCCAGACCAGTTTAACTCAGTCCAGCTCACTTTAATCCAGCCCAGCCCAGTTCACTTCACTCTTGCACAGTTTAATCCACTCCAGATCACTTCAATCAATCCCAGCCCAGTTTAACCCAGTCCAGCCAAGTCTAAACCAGTCCAGCCCAGTTTGATCCAGCCCAGCCCAGTTTAACCCACTCCAGCCATATTTAATATACTCCAGCTCAGTATAATCCACTCCAGCCCAGTTTAACCCAGTCCAGCCCAATTTGATAAAGCCCACCCCAGTTTAACCCACTCCAGCCCACTTTAACCCAGTACAGCCCAGTTTTACCCCAGTCCAGCCCAGTTTAACCCAGCCCAGCCCACTTTGATACAACCCAGCCCAGTTTAACCCAGTCCAGCTCACTTTCATCCTGCCCAGCCCACTTCAGTTCACTCTAGCACTGTTTAACCCAGTCAAGCCCACTTTAACCCAGACCACCTCACTTCAATCCAACCCAGCCCAGTTTAACCCAGTCCAGCCCACTTTAACCCAGTCCAGCTCAATTTAACCCAGCGCAGCCAAGTTTAACCCAGTCCAGTTCAGTTTAATCCAGGCCAGCCCAGTTTAGTCCAGTCCAGCCGAGTTTAATACACTCCATCTCAGTTTAATCCAGTCCAGCCCAGCTTCACCCAGTCCAGCTCAGTTTAATCCAGCCCAACTCACTTTGACACAGTCCAGCCCACTTTAATCCAGCCAAGCCCACTTTAACCTACTCCAGCTCAGTTTAACCCAGACCAGCCCAGTTTAATCCAGTCCAGCTAAATTTAATCAAACCCAGCGCAGTTTAACACAGTCCAGCCCAGTTTAGTTCACAGCAGCAGAGT
This sequence comes from Pezoporus occidentalis, assembly GCF_034315485.1. NCBI lineage: Eukaryota > Metazoa > Chordata > Aves > Psittaciformes > Psittacidae > Pezoporus > Pezoporus occidentalis. Next base: position 4,238 of record NW_026914806.1, on the reverse strand, counting down.
TTAACACAGCCCAGTCATGTTTAACCCACTCCAGCTGTGTTTAATCCAGGCCAGCTCACTTTGATCCAGTCCAGCTCAATTCAATCCAGCTCAACACAGTTTAATCCAGTCCAGCTCAGTTCAATCCAGCCCAGCCCACTTTAACCAAGTCCAACCCAGTTTCATCCAGCCCAGCCCACTTTAACCCACTCCAGCCATATTTAATACACACCAGCTCAGTAGAATGCAATCCACCCCAGTTTAACCCAGCCCAGCCCCGTTTCATCCAGCCCAGCCCACTTCAGTTCACTCTAGCACAGTTTAACCCTGTCCAGCCTAGTTTAATCCACTCCAGATCAGTTCAATCCATCCCAGCCCAGTTTAACCCACTCCAGCCACATTTAATACACTCCAGCCCAGTTTAACCCAGTGCAGCCCAGTTTGATACAGCCCAGCCCAGTTTAACCCAGTCCACCCCAGTTTAACCCAGTCCAGCCATGTTTAACCCAGTCCAGCCCAGTTTGTTACAGCCCAGCCCAGTTTAACCCAGTCCATCTCAGTTTAATCCAGTCCAGCTCAATTTATTCCAGGCAAAACCAGTTTAAACCTGTCCAACCCAGTTTCACCCAGTCCAGCCCAGTTTAACCCAGTCCAGCTCAATTTGATCCAGCCCAGCCCAGTTCAGTTCACTCTGGCACGGTTCAACACAGCCCAGCCCAGTTTAACCCAGTCCAGACCAGTTTAACCCAGTCCAGCCATATTTAATACACTCCAGCTCAGTATAATCCACTCCAGCCCAGTTTAACCCAGTCCAGCCCAGTTTGATACAGCCCACCCCAGTTTAACCCAGTCCAGCCCAGTTTAACCCAGCCCAGTTTAACCCAGTCCAGCCCAGTTTAACCCAGTCCAGCCCAGTTTAACCCAGGCCAGCCCAGTTTCATACAGCCCAGACCAGGTTAACCAAGCCCAGACCAGTTTGATACAGCCCAGCCCAGTTTAACCCAGTCCAGCCATATTTCATACACTCCAGCTCAGTATAATCCAGTCCAGCCAAGTTTAACCCAGTCCAGCCCAGTTTAACCCAGTCCAGCTCAATTTAACCCAGCGCAGCCAAGTTTAACCCAGTCCAGTTCAGTTTAATCCAGGCCAGCCCAGTTTAGTCCAGTCCAGCCGAGTTTAATACACTCCATCTCAGTTTAATCCAGTCCAGCCCAGCTTCACCCAGTCCAGCTCAGTTTAATCCAGCCCAACTCACTTTGACACAGTCCAGCCCACTTTAATCCAGCCAAGCCCACTTTAACCTACTCCAGCTCAGTTTAACCCAGACCAGCCCAGTTTAATCCAGTCCAGCTAAATTTAATCAAACCCAGCGCAGTTTAACACAGTCCAGCCCAGTTTAGTTCACAGCAGCAGAGTTTAACCCAGCCCAGTCATGTTTAACCCACTCCAGCTGTGTTTAATCCAGGCCAGCTCACTTTGATCCAGTCCAGCTCAATTCAATCCAGCTCAACACAGTTTAATCCAGTCCAGCTCAGTTCAATCCAGCCCAGCCCACTTTAACCAAGTCCAACCCAGTTTCATCCAGCCCAGCCCACTTTAACCCACTCCAGCCATATTTAATACACACCAGCTCAGTAGAATGCAATCCACCCCAGTCTAACCCAGCCCAGCCCAGTTTCATCCAGCCCAGCCCACTTCAGTTCACTCTAGCACAGTTTAACCCTGTCCAGCCTAGTTTAATCCACTCCAGAGCAGTTCAATCCACCCCAGCCCAGTTTAACCCACTCCAGCCACATTTAATACACTCCAGCCCAGTTTAACCCAGTGCAGCCCAGTTTAACCCAGGCCAACCCACTTTGATACAGCCCAGCTCACTTTGATCCAGCCCAGCCCACTTCAGTTCACTCAAGCACAGTTTAAGCCAGTCCAGCCCACTTTAACACAGTCCAGCTCAGTTTAAACACAGTCCAGCTCAGTTTGATCCAGCCCAGCCCACTTTATCCCAGTCTAGCTCACTTTCATCCTGCCCAGCCCACTTCAGTTCACTCTAGCACACTTTAACCCTGTCCAGCCCAATTTAATTCAGTCCAGATCAGTTCAATCCATCCCAGCCCAGTTTAACCCGGGTCAGCCCAGTTTGATACAGCCCAGCCATGTTTAACCCAGTCCAGCCCAGTTTGTTACAGCCCAGCCCAGTTTAACCCAGTCCAGCCATATTTCATACACTCCACCTCAATATAATCCAGCCCAGCCAAGTTTAACCCACTCCAACCCAGTTTAACCCAGCCCAGCCCACTTTAACCCAGTCCAGCTCAGTTTCATCCAGCCCAGCCCACTTCAGTTCACTCTAGCACAGTTCAACCCTGTCCAGCCCAGTTTGCTCCAGCCCAGCCCAGTTTAACCCAGTCCAGCTCAGTTTAACCCAGTCCAACCATATTTAATTCACTCCAGCTCAGTATAATCCACTCCAGCCAAGGTTAACCCTGTCCAGACCAGTTTGATACAGCCCACCCCAGTTTAACCCAGTCCAGCCCAGTTTAACCCAGGCCAGCCCAGTTTGATACAGCCCAGCCCAGTTTAACCCAGTCCAGCCCAGTTTATCCCAGTCCAGCCCACTTTAACCCAGTCCAACCATATTTAATACACTCCAGCTCAGTATAATCCACTCCAGCCCAGTTTAACCCTGGCCAGACCAGTTTGATACAGCCCACCCCAGTTTAACCCAGTCCAGCCCAGTTTGATTCAGCCCAGCCCAGTTTATCCCAGTCCAGCCAAGTTTAACCCAGTCCAGCCCACTTTCTTACAGCCCAGCCCAGTTTAACCCAGTCCAGCCATATTTAATACACTCCAGCTCACTATAATCCACTCCAGTCCAGTTTAACCCAGCCCAGCCCAGTTTAACCCAGTCCACCTATATTTAATACACACCAGCTCAATCTACTCCACTCCACCCCAGTTTAACCCAGTCCAGACCAGTTTAACTCAGTCCAGCTCACTTTAATCCAGCCCAGCCCAGTTCACTTCACTCTTGCACAGTTTAATCCACTCCAGATCACTTCAATCAATCCCAGCCCAGTTTAACCCAGTCCAGCCAAGTCTAAACCACTCCAGCCCAGTTTGATCCAGCCCAGCCCAGTTTAACCCACTCCAGACATATTTAATATACTCCAGCTCAGTATAATCCACTCCAGCCCAGTTTAACCAAGTCCAGCCCAATTTGATAAAGCCCACCCCAGTTTAACCCACTCCAGCCCACTTTAAACCAGTACAGCCCACTTTAACCCAGTCCAGCTCAGTTTCATCCAGCCCAGCCCACTTCAGTTCACTCTAGCACAGTTTACCCAGTCTAGCCCACTTTAACCCACTACAGCTAAGTTTAAACACAGTCCAGCTCAGTTTGATACAGCCCGGTCCACTTGAACCCAGTCCAGCTCACTTTAATCCAGCCCAGCCCAGTTCAGTTCACTCTCGCACAATTCAACCCTGCAAACCCCAGTTTGATCCAGCCCAGCCCAGTTTAACCCAGTCCAACCATATTTAATACACTCCAGCTCAGTAAAATCCACTCCAGCCCAGTTTAACCCTGTCCAGACCAGTTTGATACAGCCCACCCCAGTTTAACCCAGTCCAGCCCAGTTTAACCCAGGCCAGCACAGTTTGATACAGCCCAGCCCAGTTTAACCCAGCCCAGACTAGTCTGATACAGCCCAGCCCAGTTTAACCCAGTCCAGCCATATTTCATACACTCCAGCTCAGTATAATCCAGCCCAGCCAAGTTTAACCCAGTCCAACCCAGTTTAACCCAGCCCAGCCCACTTTAACCCAGTCCAGCTCAGTTTCATCCAGCCCAGCCCACTTCAGTTCACTCTACCACAGTTCAACCCTGCAAACCCCAGTTTGATCCAGCCCAGCCCAGTTTAACCCAGTCCAGCCCAGTTTAACCCAGTCCAACCATATTTAATACACTCCAGCTCAGTATAACCCACTCCAGCCCAGTTTAACCCAGGCCAGCCCAGTTTGATACAGCCTAGCCCAGTTTAACCCAGTCCAGCCCAGTTTAACCCAGGCCAACCATATTTAATACACTCCAGCCCAGTATAATCCACTCCAGCCCAGTTTACCCCTGTCGAGCCCAGTTTGATGCAGCCCACCCCAGTTTAAGCCAGTCCAGCCCAGTTTAACCCAGGCCACCTCAGTTTAAACACAGTCCAGGCTCAGTTTGATGCAGCCCAGCCCAGTTTATTTCAGTCTAGCTCACT
>NW_026914805.1:0-5605 GCF_034315485.1 Pezoporus occidentalis | reverse complement strand
TCCCATCCCCACCCATCCCCATCCCATCCCCATCCCCATCCCCATCCCATCCCCATCCCCATCCCCATCCCATCCCCATCCCATCCCCATCCCCATCCCCATCCCATCCCCATCCCCATCCCCATCCCATCCCCATCCCCATCCCCATCCCCATCCCATCCCCATCCCCATCCCATCCCCATCCCATCCCATCCCATCCCCATCCCCATCCCATCCCCATCCCATCCCATCCCCATCCCATCCCCATCCCCATCCCCATCCCCATCCCATCCCCACCCCATACCCCTCACATCCCATCCCATCCCCATCCCCCTCCCCATCCCATCCCCATCCCATCCCCATCCCCATCCCATCCCATCCCCATCCCATCCCCATCCCATCCCACCCCATCCATTCCCTATATCCCAGCAGCCCCCCAAGGACCCCGATGCGGATCCAGCACCCCATAGGGCTCCATCCGGATGCTCGGTGCTGGAGACGGTGCTGAGGGTCCCGGGGAACCGGAGCTGCTGCGAATGCCGGGAGCCGGAACCGGATTGGGCCAGCGTGAATTTGGGAATCACCCTCTGCATCCAATGCTCCGGGATACACAGGTGGGAATGGGAGCATCCTTAGTGCTGTGGGATGCAGGGATGAGATGTGGTACCCAACAGAGCATCCTTAGCGCCGTGGGATGCAGGGATGGGATGTGGTACCCAACAGAGCATCCTTAGTGCCGTGGGATGCAGGGATGGGATGTGGTACCCAACAGAGCATCCCCAGTGCTATGGGATGCAGGGATGGGATGTGGTACCCAACAGAGCATCCTTAGTGCTGTGGGATGCAGGGATGGGATGTGGTACCCAACAGAGCATCCTTAGTGCCGCGGGATGCAGGGATGGGATGTGGTACCCAACAGAGCATCCTTAGTGCCGTGGGATGCAGGGATGGGATGTGGTACCCAACAGAGCATCCTTAGGGCTGTGGGATGCAGGGATGGGATGTGGTACCCAACAGAGCATCCTTAGTGCCGTGGGATGCAGGGATGGGATATGGTACCCAACAGAGCATCCTTAGCGTTATGGGATGCAGGGATGGGATGTGGTACCCAACAGAGCATCCTTAGCGCCGTGGGATGCAGGGATGGGATGTGGTACCCAACAGAGCATCCTTAGGGCTGTGGGATGCAGGGATGGGATGTGGTACCCAACAGAGCATCCTTAGGGCTGTGGGATGCAGGGATGGGATGTGGTACCCAACAGAGCATCCTTAGTGCTGTGGGATGCAGGGATGGGATGTGGTACCCAACAGAGCATCCTTAGTGCCGTGGGATGCAGGGATGGGATGTGGCACCCAACAGAGCATCCTCAGTGCTGTGGGATGCAGGGATGGGATGTGGTACCCAATGGAGCATCCTTAGTGCTGTGGGATGCAGGGATGGGATGTGGTACCCAACGGAGCATCCTTAGTGCTGTGGGATGCAGGGATGAGATGTGGTACCCAACAGAGCATCCTTAGCGTTATGGGATGCAGGGATGGGATGTGGTACCCAACAGAGCATCCTTAGTGCTGTGGGATGCAGGGATGGCATGTGGTGCCCAATAGAGCATCCTTAGTGCTGTGGGATGCAGGGATGGGATGTGGTACCCAACAGAGCATCCTCAGTGCTGTGGGATGCAGGGATGGGATGTGGTACCCAACAGAGCATCCTCAGTGCTGTGGGATGCAGGGATGGGATGTGGTGCCCAACAGAGCATCCTTAGCGTTATGGGATGCAGGGATGGGATGTGGTACCCAACAGAGCATCCTTAGTGCTGTGGGATGCAGGGATGGGATGTGGTACCCAACAGAGCATCCTTAGTGCTGTGGGATGCAGGGATGGGATGTGGTACCCAACAGAGCATCCTCAGCGCTGTGGGATGCAGGGATGGGATGTGGTACCCAGCAGAGCATCCTTAGCGCCGTGGGATGCAGGGATGGGATGTGGTACCCAACAGAGCATCCTTAGTGCCGTGGGATGCAGGGATGGGATGTGGTACCCAACAGAGCATCCTTAGTGCTGTGGGATGCAGGGATGGGATGTGGTACCCAACAGAGCATCAATCCCTGCATCCATCCCATCCTCTTCAGCATCTATGGGGCCACCCCACAAGCCAATGGGGCCCCTCCCCTGACCCCCATCTCCCCATAGGAGCCTGGGGGTTCACTTCTCCAAGGTGCGGTCCCTGACACTGGACTCATGGGAGCCCGAACTGGTGAAGGTAACTGGGAGCAATGGGGGGCAATGGGGGGCAATGGGGGGCGATGGGGGGCAATGGGGGGCAATGGGGTAATGGGGGTCAATGGGGGTCAATGGGTGTCAATGGGGTTCAATGGGGTTCAATGGGGTTCAATGGCACCAATGGGTTCAATGGGGTTCAATGGGGGTCAATGGGTGTCAATGGGGGTCAATGGGTGTCAATGGGCCTCAGTGGGGCTCAATGGGGTTTAGTGGGGCTCAATGGGGTTCAATGGGTGTCAATGGGGTTCAATGGCACCAATGGGTTCAATGGGGGTCAATGGGCTTGAATGGGGCTCAATGGGGTCAATGCACTCAATGGGGTTCAATGGGGTTCAGTAGGGCTCAATGGGTCAATGGGTGTCAATGGTGGTCAATGGGGTTCAGTGGGGTTCAATGGGGGTCAATGGGCTTTAATGGGGCTCAATGGGGTCAATGCAGTCAATGGGGTTCAATGGGGTTGAGTGGGGCTCAATGGGGTCAATGGGTGTCAGTGGTGGTCAATGGGGTTCAGTGGGGTTCAATGGGGGTCAATGGGGTTCAATTGGTGTCAATGGGTGTCAATGGGGTTCAATGGCAACAATGGGTTTAATGGTTGTCAATGGGGCTCAATGGGGCTCGATGGGGGTCAATGCGGTCAATGGGGTTCAATGGCACCAATGGGTTCAATGGGCTTCAGTGGGGCTCAGTGGGGTCAATGGGTGTCAACGGGGGTCAATGGGGTTCAGTGGGGTCAATGGGTGTCAATGGGTGTCAATGGGGTTCAAAGGGGTTCAATTTGTGTCAATGGGCCTCAATGGGGCTCAATGGGGTTTAATGGGGCTCAATGGGGCTCCATGGGTGTCAATGGGGTTCAATGGGGTTCACTGGCACCAATGGGTTCAATGGGGCTCAATGGGCTTCAACGGGGTTCAATGGGGTCAATGGGCTTCAATGGGGCTAAATGGGCTTCAATGGGGTTCAATGGGCTTCAATGGGGTCAATGGGCTTCAATGGGGTCAATGGGTGTCAATGGGGTTCAGTGGGGCTCAATGGGCTTCAATGGGGTCAATGGGGGTCAATGGGTGTCAATGGGGTTCAGTGGGGTCAATGGGGTTCAATGGGGCTCAATGGGCTTCAATGGGGTCAATAGGCTTCAATGGGGTTCAATAGGGTCAATGGGCTTCAATGGGGCTAAATGGGCTTCAGTGGGGTCAATGGGTGTCAATGGTGGTCAATGGGGTTCAGTGGGGCTCAATGGGCTTCAATGGGGCTCAATGGGCTTCAATGGGGTCAATGGGAATCAATGGGCTTCAATGGGGTTCAATGGGCTTCAATGGGGTCAATGGGTGTCAATGGGGTTCAATGGGGCTCAATGGGCTTCAATGGGGCTGATGGGGTCAATGGGGTTCAATGGGGCTCAATGGGGCTGAATGGGGTCAATGGGGGTCAATGGGGCTCAATGGGCTTCAATGGGGCTCAATGGGCTTCAATGGGGCTCAATGGGGCTCAATGGGGCTGAATGGGTTCAATGGGGCTCAATGGGACCTATGGGGCGCCCCCCAGGTCATGTGTGCGCTGGGGAACAGCGCCTTGAACAGCATCTACGAGGCCCGGGTGGAGGAGATGGGGGTTAAGAGACCCCCCCCCGGCTGCTCCCGGTCAGAACCCCCCCCCTGCCCCATAGAACCCCCCCTGCCCCATAGGAATCCCCCACTGCCCCATAGAGCCCTCCCCTGCCCCATAGGAACACCCTGGGACCCCATAGGAGCCCCATAGAACCCCCCCTGCCCCATAGGAACCACCTGGGACCCCATAGGAGCCCCATAGAACCCCCCTGCCCCATAGGAACCACCTGGGACCCCATAGGAGCTCCATAGAACCCCCCTGCCCCATAGGAACCCTTCCTGCCCCATAGGAGCCCCATAGAACCCTCCGCTGCCCCATAGGAATCCCCCACTGCCCCATAGGAGCCCCACAGGACCCTCCCCTGCCCCATAGGAACACCCTGGGACCCCATAGGAGCCCCATAGAACCCCCCACTGCCCCATAGGATCTCTGTGCCCCATAGCCCCTCCCTGCCCCATAGGATCTCTGTGCCCCATAGCCCCTCCCTGCCCCATAGGATCTCTGTGCCCCATAGCACCCCCCCCGCCCCATAGGATCTCTATGCCCCATAGCACCCCCCCCGCCCCATAGGATCTCTGTGCCCCATAGGACCAATTCTTCCCCATAGGACCCCCAATAGGACCCCCATAGGACCCCCCTCTGCCCCATAGGATCTCTGTGCCCCATAGCACCCTCCCTGCCCCATAGCCCCTCCCTGCCCCATAGGAACTCTGTGCCCCATAGCACCCACCCCTGCCCCATAGCCCGTTCCTGCCCCATAGAATCTCTGTGCCCCATAGGACCCCTCCCTGCTCCATAGGATCTCTGTGCCCCATAGGACCAATTCTTCCCCATAGGACCCCCAATAGGACCCCCATAGGACCCCATAGGACCCCCCTCTGCCCCATAGGATCTCTGTGCCCCATAGCACCCGCCCCCTGCCCCATAGCCCCCCCCTGCCCCATAGGATCTCTGTTCCCCATAGCACCCCCCCCGCCCCATAGAACCCCCATAGCACCCCCCCTGCCCCATAGGATCTCTGTGCCCCATAGCACCCCCTCCCTGCCCCATAGGATCTCTGTGCCCCATAGCACCCGCCCCCTGCCCCATAGCCCCTCCCTGCCCCATAGGAACTCTGTGCCCCATAGCACCCACCCCTGCCCCATAGCCCGTTCCTGCCCCATAGGATCTCTGTGCCCCATAGCCCCTCCCTGCCCCATAGCCCCCCCTCTGCCCCATAGCATCTCTGTGCCCCATAGCACCCCCGCCGCCCCATAGCCCCTCCCTGCCCCATAGGATCTCTGTGCCCCATAGCACCCCCTCCCTGCCCCATAGGAACCCTCCCTGCCCCATAGGATCTCTGTGCCCCATAGCACCCCCCCTGCCCCATAGCCCCCCCGCCCCACAGCATCACTGTGCCCCATAGCACCCCCCCCGGCCCATAGGACCCCCATAGGACCCCCATAGCCCCTCCCTGCCCCATAGAATCTCTGTGCCCCATAGCACCCCCCCCGCCCCATAGGACCCCCATAGGACCCCCATAGCCCCTCCCTGCCCCATAGCCCCTCCCTGCCCCATAGGATCTCTGTGCCCCATAGCACCCCCCCTGCCCCATAGGACCCCCATAGGACCCCCATGGCCCCTCCCTGCCCCATAGGATCTCTGTGCCCCATAGCACCCCCTCCCTGCCCCATAGCATCACTGTGCCCCATAGCACCCCCCCTGCCCCATAGGATCTCTGTGCCCCATAGCCCCTCCCTG
>NW_026914804.1:0-5850 GCF_034315485.1 Pezoporus occidentalis | reverse complement strand
TAGGCTATGGGGGTTATGGGGCTCTATAGGTTAGTTATGGGGCTCTGTAGGGTAGCCATGGGCATTATGGGGTTCTGTAGGGTGGCTTTGGGGGTTACGGGGCTGTCTAGGTTGGCTGTTGATGCTTATTGGGCTCTATAGGGAGGCTATGGGGATTATGGGGCTCTATGGGGTGGCTGTTGGAGTTATGGGCCTCTATAGGGTGGCTGTGGAGGGTTATGGGGCTCTCTAGTGTGGCTGTCGGGGGTTATGGGGCTCCATAGGTTGGCTATGGGGGTTACGGGGCTTTAGAGGGTGGCTGTTGGGTTTATTTTTCACATAGGGTGGCTATGAGGATTATTGGGCTCTATAGGGTGGCTGTGGGGTGTTGTGGGGCTCTATAGGGTGGCTATGGAGGGTTATGGGGCTTTATAGGTTGGCTGTGGTGTTATGGGTTTCTATAGGGTGGCTGTGGGGTTTATGGGGCTCTATAGGTTAGTTATGGGGCTCTGTAGTATGGCCATGGGCATTATGGGGTTCTATAGGGTGGCTATGGGGGGTTGTGGGGCTCTGTAGGGTGGCTGTCGGGGCTTATGGGGCTCCATAGGGTGGCTATGGGGGTTATGTGGTTTCATAGCTTGGCTGTGGGGGTTTATTGGGCTCTATAGGGTGGCTATGGGGATTATGGGGCTCTGTAGGTTGGCTATGGAGCACTATAGGGTGGCTATGGAGGGTTGTGGGGCTGTATAGGTTGGCTATGGGGGATTAGGGGGCTACATAGTGTGGCTGTGGGGGGTTATGGGGCTCTGTTGGGTGGCCATGTGCATTATGGGCCTCTATATGGTGGCTATCGAGAGTTATGGGGCTCTGTAATGTGGCTGTGGGGGCTTTTAGGGCTCTAGAGGGTTGCTGTGGAGGGTTATGGGGCTCCCTATGGTGGCTATGGGGGCTTTTAGGGCTCTAGAGGGTTGCTGTGGAGCGTTATGGGGCTCCCTATGGTGGCTGTGGGGGGTTATGGGCCTCTATAGTGTGGCTGGGGGGGGGGTTATGGGGTTTTATATGGTGGCTGTGGTAGGTTATTGGGCTCTATAGGGTGGCTGTGTGGGGTTATGGGGCTTTATAGGGTGGCTATGGTTGGTTATGGAGTTCTGTAGGGTGGCTATGGGGGTTATGGGGCTTCATTGGGTGTCTATGGGGGTTTATTGGGCTCTATGGGGTGGCTGTGGGGATTATAGAATCATAGAATAGTTTGGGTTGGAAAGGACCTTAAGATCATCCAGTTCCAACCTCCCTGCCATGGGCAGGGACACCTCACACTAAACCATGGCACCCACGGCCTCTTCCAACCTGGTCTTGAACACTGCCAGGGATGGAGCATTCACAGCTTCCCTGGGCAACCCATTCCAGTGCTTCACCACCCTAACAGGAAAGAATTTCCTCCTTATATCCAATCTAAACTGCCCCTGTTTCAGTTTTAACCCATTACCCCTTGTCCTGTCACTACAGTCCCTAATGAAGAGTCCCTCCCCAGCATCCCTATAGCCCCCCTTCAGATACTGGAAGCTGCTCTGAGGTCTCCACGCAGCTTCTCTTCTCCAGGCTGAACAGCCCCAACTTCCTCAGCCTGTCTTCATACAGGAGGTGCTCCAGTCCCTGATCATCCTCGTGGCCTCCTCTGGACTTGTTCCAACAGTTCCATGTCCTTTTTATGTTGAGGACACCAGAACTGCACACAGTGCTCCAGGTGAGGTCTCACAAGAGCAGAGTAGGGGGGCAGGATCACTTCCTTCGACCTGCTGGTCACGCTCCTTTTGATGCAGCCCAGGATACGGTTGCTTTCTGGGCTGCAAGTGCACACTGAAGCCGGCTCATGTTCATTTTCTCATCATCATCACCCCCAAGTCCTTCTCTGCAGGGCTGTCGGAGTCGCGGGAGACAAGCCTCATGCTATCATGGTCAGCAAGTCTCGTTTATTTAGCAAAATACAGCCATTTTTATAGTCTCAGTGTTAGATACAATTTCTGCCAGGGTACAATAAAATCATTGGTTAGTTTGTGCTAGCACAGGGGTTTCTAAAACAATCGCGACCGCTTCTTGTTTCAATATGTTTCACTCTTGCTCAAGCGTTACCGTTGCGCTATCTCAGCAAGCATACATTCTGTCCTTGAGCAACCATTGACCACACAGTTGCTGCTGTGTTCTTCGGCCTAGATCTTGACTAGTTGCACAGTTTCGTGGCCTTTGTCCTGCAGCCATTCTGCTGTCAGGCTCTCTACACTTCCCCCGTTTTCTTTAGTAGCAAGCATAGCCATTTTATGATTAAAAGCATTCGATATCATTTTTTGCAAACACTGCATGATACACGGTAAAAGCAAAATTGCGAGCAAAATTATAGCCAGCACCAAAGCAAGTTTTTCTATCAAAGTGATTAACCAAGGAGATAATCCAAAGGACGCTAACCAGTTTGTGAAAGGATCACTTGTTTCCTGTAATTTTCGCATATTGTCTTTTAAGTGTGCTAATTGTTTGTGAATGGAGTTAGAGTGGTCTGAGAGATTCATGCAGCACATACCTTCAAATTCATCACACCCATGACCTTGTGCTAAGAGGAGAAAATTGATTGCTGCTCTGTTTTGCAAAGTTGCATGTCTTATAGAGTCAACATCAGTGAGCAGCGCAGAGAGAGCGGATGCTGTAGCATTAGTTTTCTTAGCAAGCCAACATCCTAACTTATTCAATGTTGCCAAAGCTTGAGCGCTAGCTACTCCGGGAGCTAAAAATGAAGCAGCTATTTTTTCACCTGGTTCCAAAAATTTACTTTGTCATCGCAGCTCGGTTGAAAAGCGTGCGTTGACCTTCGAGAACACAATCCTCGTTTATTTATTATCATAGTGTTATTAGAGATAAACATGCCTAAGGTCCCTACTGCACACGGGCCATCCTTTATATGGGATAGCACCCTTTCCCAGGCCCGATCTTGTGGCAACTGAGGCATGGACTCTGTTTCTGGCTACAAATGAAATCCCTTATTGAGTGAGCTTACAGGTTTTTATAGTATTCTGCTTAGCAGTTAGTAGCGGTTAGTTCTTTTGGTACTTTTCCATCACAAAACAATTTTATTAATCGCACACTCTTTCAGCTAATCACATTACTGTCCACACACCTTTGTTTGAATAATTATTTCTAAACATAGTTCTCTGCTATCACTACTCATTACAATCTCACTTCCACTTCCCCTTGACTACACATTCTTTATCCTGTCTTAAGCATCCTCCTGTTTCCAAATGTACAGTCCTCAGAAATTATCTTGATGCTCTTTCTTCGGTTCCACCCGGTGTTCTTTCTCCACTTCTTTCTAACTTGTCCCGTTCACTTCTCCCAAGGTTTGTGGCTGATAAGAGTCCAGATGCCTGGGCTCTCATCCAGGTCTACTGGTGCAGCTTCTTGTGCAGCATTCCCCTCATCTCTCCCTTCTTTATAAACTAACGAAACATTGTTAATAGACTTAGCAAACAAACGATTTACACAAGCAATTAAACAAGGAAGTTTGATTAAAATACATAGAGATTTTTACATAGGTTAATGCGATTTTAATAATATTTTTCAAGCATGCACTGACGCCCTATTCTGACAGCAAACTTTCTAGCCAATTCCAGCTACTCTCCACTCACAACTTCTTAACTCCGTCCTTTAGGTTTTGAATTGCATCATGGACAGACTCAGAATGATCAGATAGATTCACGTAACACATTCTATCAAAGTCTTTACATCCATGTCCTTGAGATAATTGCAAAAAATCTATGGCAGCTCTGTTTTGAAGGGTAGCGTGTTTGACTGAATCGTGCTCTGTTAAGAGACCATTGCTGTGGGTGAAAGACCTCCGGGGCAGAGGCTGGGTTTCTTACCGCCTCTCACCGGGAGGAGTGGACCCCGCACCGCCGCGCACCCCGCGCCTGCCGGAGCACAGAAAGGCGAGGGGCGGGCGAGTATCAGAGCCCTCTGCCCGCGGGCAGGCAATGGGGGGAGCCCGCCGGAGCCTGCTGCTGCCGCCGCCGGGCGAGTGAGTGAGGTCGCGGCATCAGGGAGGTGGAGGCGGCGCGCCCGTGCTCCGCAGCTCCTTATCCCACCGCTGCTACCGGGTGCAGCCCCTCGGTCGGCGGGGAGCACCCGCCGCAGCCTCCGTTCGGCTCCCGCGGGAGCGCCGTTTTCCTCCCCGCCGTCCAGCCCCCGGTTCGCCTCGTGACGGACGGGATGTGGAGCATTCAGGTTGTGGGGCAGGCTCACAGCACCTTGATTTTCCGCTTGTTTTTTAATGTTTTTCCACATATCATGCGGGTCAGGGGGGTAGAGGTGGGGTTCTCTGTCAGGGTCGATTATTCCGGGATCAAAAGGGTTATCTTTGCCTGGCTCGTTTGCTGTTGCAGCCCGCCGGCAGATATCTTCCCGCAGATCGATACGCGCGGGCGGGTTAGGGGCAGAAGGATCATAGTTACGATTCTGATCTTGTGCCAAACGGGCACTTTCAGCCGCACGTTTCTCTGCCTGTACCATCAGGAGTTCGTTATGTATCAAACGCCACAATTTGGATAACTTCTTAGCAATTTTATCATCATCTAATGTAAGATCCCATAATTTATCGCCGTAGCGACGCCATTCCGATAACTGGTGAACAGAGTGGGGGTCACTAAAAATACCGAGAGACTGGGCATGAGAAAGAAGGGTAGGGAGGTCCTTATCAAAGTCTAAGCCTTTTAGCCCCCGACGACGGAGGAAGGCAGTAAAAAGATCATACGCCGCTTGCCTGTCCATATTTACCGGATCCGTTGCACCCTCCAGGCGTCGGCAGCGCGTAGCAGCAGAGCCAGCCGATGCTGCACTCCGGGCCAAAGCAGAGATCACGCAGTCCACCGATGTGCCACTGCTGTCCTGCAGAAGCCGTCTCTATGTCGAGACCTGCACCCTCCGCAACTCTTGAAAGGGACGGTCCCTTCCTTGGTCCCTGTTCGGGCGCCAAATGTCGGAGTCGCGGGAGACAAGCCTCATGCTATCATGGTCAGCAAGTCTCGTTTATTTAGCAAAATACAGCCATTTTTATAGTCTCAGTGTTAGATACAATTTCTGCTAGGGTACAATAAAATCATTGGTTAGTTTGTGCTAACACAGGGGTTTCTAAAACAATCGCGACCGCTTCTTGTTTCAATATGTTTCACTCTTGCTCAAGCGTTACCGTTGCGCTATCTCAGCAAGCATACATTCTGTCCTTGAGCAACCATTGACCACACAGTTGCTGCTGTGTTCTTCGGCCTAGATCTTGACTAGTTGCACAGTTTCGTGGCCTTTGTCCTGCAGCCATTCTGCTGTCAGGCTCTCGGGCCACCACTGGTTACTGGTCTCCAGCTGGACATTGAGCCATTGACCACAACTCTTTGCGTGCGGCCATCCAGCCAGTTCTTCATCCACCGCGTGGTCCATCCATCAAATTGATGTCTCTCCAATTCAGAGACAAGGATGTCGTGTGGGACAGTGTCGAACGCTTTGCACAAGTCCAGGTAGATGACATCAGCTGCTCTACCCCTGTCCATCAGTTCCGTAGCCCCATCATAGAAGGCCACCAAATAGGTCAGGCAGGATTTCCCCTAGTGAAGCCCTGCTGGCTGTCACCAAGCACCTTGTTGATTTTCATGTGCCTTAGCATGCCTTCCAGGAGAATCTGCTCCAAGATTTTGCCAGGCACAGAGGTGAGACTGACTGGTCTGTAATTCCCTGGGTGATCCATTTTCCCCTTCTTGAAAATGGGGGTTATATTTCCCTTTTTCCAGTTGTCGGGAACTTCACCTGAGTGCCATGATTTCTCAAATATGGTGGCCAGTG
>NW_026914803.1:0-4242 GCF_034315485.1 Pezoporus occidentalis | reverse complement strand
CTGCTCCCATAGCAGAAGAACCAGCAGGGAAAGCTAGTGCTGGGAACGGTGTCACCACCATTGCAGTCTCTCCTCGGTTTCATACCTAAAAGTCCATTTGAATCCAAATTCTCAGCTGGTCGCTTTCAGCTGCCCAGCAGCCCAGTGAGTACAGCACGAACGTTTGGCTTCTGCTCCCACAGCAGAAGAGCCAGGAGGGAAAGATTGTGCTGGACCTGTTCAGCACACAATCACCTTTACATTGGTGCATCCATAGTTGCTTTCACTGCTCCCTTTCATACAGGAAAATCATTTGAATGGAATCAGTTCAGAGCCTGCTCTCTGCTGCGCAGCAACACAGCACAGAACGAAGAGTGGCATCTGCTCCCACAGCAGAAGAACCAGCAGGGAAAGCTAGTGCTGGGCCTCTTCAGCACACAGGCTGCTTTGCAACGGTGTCACCATCATTGCAGTCTCTCCTCGGTTTCATACCTAAAAGTCCATTTGAATCCAAATTCTCAGCTGGTCGCTCTCAGCTGCTCACCTTTATATTGGTGCATCCATCGTTGCTTTCACTGCTCCCTTTCATACAGGAAAAGCATTTGAATGGAATCAGTTCAGAGCCTGCTCTCTGCTGGCAGCAACACAGTCAGCACAGAAAGAACAGTGGCATCTGCTCCCACAGCAGAAGAACCAGCAGGGAAAGCTAGTGCTGGGCCTCTTCAGCACACAGGCTGCTTTGCAACGGTGTCACCATCATTGCAGTCTCTCCTCGGTTTCATACCTAAAACTCCATTTGAATCCAAATTCTCAGCTGGTCTCTCTCAGCTGCAGGCAGCACAGTGAGTACAGCACGAACGTTTGGCTTCTGCTCCCACAGCAGAAGAGCCAGGATTGAAAGCTGGTGCTGGACCTGTTCAGCACACAATCACCTTTACATTGGTGCATCCATCGTTGCTTTCACTGCTCCCTTTCATACAGGAAAAGCATTTGAATGGAATCAGTTCAGAGCCTGCTCTCTGCTGCGCAGCAACACAGTCAGCACAGAAAGAACAGTGGCATCTGCTCCCACAGCAGAAGAACCAGCAGGGAAAGCTAGTGCTGGGCCTCTTCAGCACACAGGCTGCTTTGCAACGGTGTCACCATCATTGCAGTCTCTCCTCGGTTTCATACCTAAAACTCCATTTGAATCCAAATTCTCAGCTGGTCGCTTTCAGCTGCCCAGCAGCACAGTGAGTACAGCACGAACGTTTGGCTTCTGCTCCCACAGCAGAAGAGCCAGGATTGAAAGCTTGTGCTGGACCTGTTCAGCACACAATCACCTTTATATTGGTGCATCCATCGTTGCTTTCACTGCTCCCTTTCATACAGGAAAAGCATTTGAATGGAATCAGTTCAGAGCCTGCTCTCTGCTGGCAGCAACACAGTCAGCACAGAAAGAACAGTGGCATCTGCTCCCACAGCAGAAGAACCAGCAGGGAAAGCTAGTGCTGGGCCTCTTCAGCACACAGGCTGCTTTGCAACGGTGTCACCATCATTGCAGTCTCTCCTCGGTTTCATACCTAAAAGTCCATTTGAATCCAAATTCTCAGCTGGTCTCTCTCAGCTGCCCAGCAGCACAGTGAGTACAGCACGAACGTTTGGCTTCTGCTCCCACAGCAGAAGAGCCAGGATTGAAAGCTTGTGCTGGACCTGTTCAGCACACAATCACCTTTACATTGGTGCATCCATCGTTGCTTTCACTGCTCCCTTTCATACAGGAAAAGCATTTGAATGGAATCAGTTCAGAGCCTGCTCTCTGCTGCGCAGCAACACAGTCAGCACAGAAAGAACAGTGGCATCTGCTCCCACAGCAGAAGAACCAGCAGGGAAAGCTAGTGCTGGGCCTCTTCAGCACACAGGCTGCTTTGCAACGGTGTCACCATCATTGCAGTCTCTCCTCGGTTTCATACCTAAAACTCCATTTGAATCCAAATTCTCAGCTGGTCTCTCTCAGCTGCAGGCAGCACAGTGAGTACAGCACGAACGTTTGGCTTCTGCTCCCACAGCAGAAGAGCCAGGATTGAAAGCTTTTGCTGGACCTGTTCAGCACACAATCACCTTTACATTGGTGCATCCATCGTTGCTTTCACTGCTCCCTTTCATACAGGAAAAGCATTTGAATGGAATCAGTTCAGAGCCTGCTCTCTGCTGGCAGCAACACAGTCAGCACAGAATGAACAGTGGCATCTGCTCCCACAGCAGAAGAACCAGCAGGGAAAGCTAGTGCTGGGCCTCTTCAGCACACAGGCTGCTTTGCAACGGTGTCACCATCATTGCAGTCTCTCCTCGGTTTCATACCTAAAAGTCCATTTGAATCCAAATTCTCAGCTGGTCGCTCTCAGCTGCAGGCAGCACAGTGAGTACAGCACGAACGTTTGGCCTCTGCTCCCACAGCAGAAGTGTCAGGATTGAAAGCTGGTGCTGGACCTGTTCAGCACACAATCACCTTTACATTGGTGCATCCATCGTTGCTTTCACTGCTCCCTTTCATACAGGAAAAGCATTTGAATGGAATCAGTTCAGAGCCTGCTCTCTGCTGGCAGCAACACAGTCAGCACAGAACGAACAGTGGCATCTGCTCCCACAGCAGAAGAACCAGCAGGGAAAGCTAGTGCTGGGCCTCTTCAGCACACAGGCTGCTTTGCAACGGTGTCACCATCATTGCAGTCTCTCCTCGGTTTCATACCTAAAACTCCATTTGAATCCAAATTCTCAGCTGGTCTCTCTCAGCTGCAGGCAGCACAGTGAGTACAGCACGAACGTTTGGCTTCTGCTCCCACAGCAGAAGAGCCAGGATTGAAAGCTTGTGCTGGACCTGTTCAGCACACAATCACCTTTACATTGGTGCATCCATCGTTGCTTTCACTGCTCCCTTTCATACAGGAAAAGCATTTGAATGGAATCAGTTCAGAGCCTGCTCTCTGCTGCGCAGCAACACAGCACAGAACGAACAGTGGCATCTGCTCCCACAGCAGAAGAACCAGCAGGGAAAGCTAGTGCTGGGCCTCTTCAGCACACAGGCTGCTTTGCAACGGTGTCACCATCATTGCAGTCTCTCCTCGGTTTCATACCTAAAAGTCCATTTGAATCCAAATTCTCAGCTGGTCTCTCTCAGCTGCAGGCAGCACAGTGAGTACAGCACGAACGTTTGGCCTCTCCTCCCACAGCAGAAGTGTCAGGATTGAAAGCTTGTGCTGGACCTGTTCAGCACACAATCACCTTTACATTGGTGCATCCATCGTTGCTTTCACTGCTCCCTTTCATACAGGAAAAGCATTTGAATGGAATCAGTTCAGAGCCTGCTCTCTGCTGCGCAGCAACACAGTCAGCACAGAAGGAACAGTGGCATCTGCTCCCACAGCAGAAGAACCAGCAGGGAAAGCTAGTGCTGGGCCTCTTCAGCACACAGGCTGCTTTGCAACGGTGTCACCATCATTGCAGTCTCTCCTCGGTTTCATACCTAAAAGTCCATTTGAATCCAAATTCTCAGCTGGTCGCTCTCAGCTGCAGCAGCACAGTGATTACAGCACGAACATTACGCTTCTGCTCCCACAGCAGAAGTGTCAGGATTGAAAGCTTGTGCTGGACCTGTTCAGCACACAATCACCTTTACATTGGTGCATCCATCGTTGCTTTCACTGCTCCCTTTCATACAGGAAAAGCATTTGAATGGAATCAGTTCAGAGCCTGCTCTCTGCTGGCAGCAACACAGTCAGCACAGAAAGAACAGTGGCATCTGCTCCCACAGCAGAAGAACCAGCAGGGAAAGCTAGTGCTGGGCCTCTTCAGCACACAGGCTGCTTTGCAACGGTGTCACCATCATTGCAGTCTCTCCTCGGTTTCATACCTAAAACTCCATTTGAATCCAAATTCTCAGCTGGTCTCTCTCAGCTGCAGGCAGCACAGTGAGTACAGCACGAACGTTTGGCTTCTGCTCCCACAGCAGAAGAGCCAGGAGGGAAAGCTTGTGCTGGACCTGTTCAGCACACAATCACCTTTACATTGGTGCATCCATCGTTGCTTTCACTGCTCCCTTTCATACAGGAAAAGCATTTGAATGGAATCAGTTCAGAGCCTGCTCTCTGCTGGCAGCAACACAGTCAGCACAGAAAGAACAGTGGCATCTGCTCCTACAGCAGAAGAACCAGCAGGGAAAGCTAGTGCTGGGCCTCTTCAGCACACAGGCTGCTTTGCAACGGTGTCACCATCATTGCAGTCTCT
>NW_026914802.1:0-6268 GCF_034315485.1 Pezoporus occidentalis | reverse complement strand
TGATAATGATAAAGGAAATAACAAGGGAAGAGAATACAACACCTCATCACCAGCTGACCGATAACTCGCCCCCCAAGCCCGACCAAGCTCCGACCGATACCTCCTCCAACCCCGCAGTCCCCCAGCCCTTCTGGCTAACTCCCAGTTGCATCCTGGCCATGACGTGCTGTGGTATGGAATACCTCTTTGGTCAGTTTGGGTCAGGTGTCCTGTCTCTGCTTCCTCCCGGCTTCCCCTCCTCCCTGGCAGAGCATGAGGCTCACAAAGTCCTTGGCCAAACCAAAACATCCTTGTTATCAGCTCTGTTCCCGAGCTGAAAGTCAAAACACTGCACTGCACCAGCTACCAAGAAGGAGAAAAATGACTGCTACTGCTGAACCCAGGACATTATCCACCCCTTATTCCATACCATTCATGTCATGCTCAGATCCCACATTTTCAATATACCATCACTCTTATCTAAGTGCATGGACCAGTAGCTATAAAGCTGCTGCGTCCATCTGGTCCATGATGCCAGGCTCCATCTCTTGTAACAGTCTTCCAGAGCAGGAGAGACTGTGTGCAGTGTTCACACTCATGAATAACCTGGGCAATAGTGTCCATTGCTAAGTCCACCCCTCGATCATGAGTCCATCTCTGTGTTGCATCTCTGCTCTGATGGCCTGAAGTGTCATGGGCCGACCAGGCTTAAAATAATTCACTGTCCCCTTAAGCAGTTTCTGCAGCTTGTTGCTGGGGACTCCATACAGCTGCCTTCCATCTCCGACGCTTCCAAAGCACTGGAGGGGACCAGTGGACTAGATGCTTGCCCATACTGTCACACACACCCTGCCACTCCTGGCTGTCCAGCCTTGGGGAAAACCTCTTGGTCACCCTGTATTGTCGTCTAACCCCAGACAAGACCCAAACCTGATTCTGCTTAACTTTTGAGATCAGACAAAATGGTTGTGGGTAAAACACAGTCTGTGTGTGTGCCAACATGCTGATCCCCATCACAATCAGCAGGCAGGTCCCAAGGATAACCAAAGGCCATTCAAAACCTTGAGACCTCTCAAACGATGCTGCTGTACTTGTCACTGGGGCTGGTGTAGCTGCTGTGCTTGCCGGCTCTCCCAACACCAGCTTCTCTTTTCCTGAGTCCAGCTCTTCCTCCTCTGCCTTGCTGGGAAATGCTGCGTGGTCTCCTGCATCCTCCTGGGGCTCGGCGGGCGGCTTCTGGGGGATGCTCTCGGCCGTCGCGGGGCTGGGCTCGGCCGCGGGGCTCGGTTCCTCCGCAGGGCTCAGCTCCTCTGAGGGGCTCGGTGTTGCAGAATGACTCTAAGAGCAGAACCATAGAGTTCTGGAGGACTGTGCAAGCAAGGCAGGGGGTGGCCCCCACAGGTGGACAGAGACCGGACCTGGGAGGAGAATGTGGAGGAAGCTGTGGGGGCTAACCAATACTGTTATGCCAAGAAGGAGTGGCTGAATACCACTCCTATATATGTGTGAACTGCGTCACAAATAAACCAGAAGTTGCTTATCACCCATATTGGGTTGGCCTGTCTGCTTCTCCTCGCCGCTTAGAAATGGCGCCCGAACAGGGACGCGGATTACAGGGCCCTGGTCGCTGGGGACCCGGATTATAGGGCTCCGACTAGCGGGGACCCAGGATATAGGGCCCCGACTAGCGGGGACCCGGGATACAGGGCCCCGGTCGACGGGGACCCGGATAAAGGGCCCCGGCCGACGGGGACCCGGGATACAGGGCCCCGACTAGCGGGGACCCGGGATACAGGGCCCTGACTAGCGGGGACCCGGGATACAGGGCCCCGGTCGACGGGGACCCGGATAAAAGGGCCCCGGCCGACGGGGACCCGGGATACAGGGACCCGGTTTAACGGGGACCCGGGATACAGGGCCCCGGTTTAACGGGGACCCGGATACAGGGCCCCGGTCGACGGGGACCCGGGATACAGGGCCCTGACTAGCGGGGACCCGGGATACAGGGCCCCGGTCGACGGGGACCCGGAACGGCAAGAGAGCGGCGCCGGCGGCAGCGGCCGGGCAGCCCGGGCAATGCTGCTGCGGTGGCGTGACGGACCCGGGTGCTGCGACTAGCCGAAAAGGTCCGCCGCTGGGGTGAACCAGACACTGCTGCGTCGGGAGGCCGATCCGGAGACCGAGATTACAGGACGACCCAGAAGAAGACGATCCGGAAAAGGCTGGCCATGAAAATGGACCGAGAGGTAGCCCTGGACTTATTACAGTGCTTTTTATAAAAGCGGGGAACTGAGCCTTGAACTTTTACAGTGCTTTTTATAAAAGCGGGGAACTGAGCCCTGAACTTTTTACAGTGCTTTTTATAAAAGCGGGGAATTGAGCCTGAGACTCTAAAGCAGCTAGCAGGTCTACTGCCTGTAGGGAAGGCTAAGAGATTTTTTTTGCAGATCCTAATACAATATTTGAGAAGAGTGAGTGGCAAAAGTTTGGTGATGAACTATTTGACTCTGTGCTTAATGATTATAAAAAGGCAAACTCAGTAAGCCACGGAGGGAAGTAATGAACTGTATAAAAAGATACAAGGCAGAAAAGAAAACTGCCGCGGTAGCAACGGAGAAACTAGGAACAGACGTCCCCGGTCGGTTGAAACCGGGGGAAGATTACAACTCGTTCCCCCCCCCCCCCCCCAACTCGCGGGAGCACAGGGTTTCCCACCCCGCACCCCCCCCACCCCGCACCCCCCCCTTCCTTTTCTCCCCCTCCATCAGAAGGTGCCGCGGAGGAGGTGTAACCCCCTGCTCCCCCACCACCCCAGTTCCGAAAGTAGGGACTGTGAAAAGGACAGAGAAAGTATATTAGAAGGTATACGTATGATAAAAGTCGAGAAATCCGAAAGAAAGAGGGCGGTGCCTCGGCGCCGGATCGATTGCGGCGCCACTGTGAAGCATGTAGTAAAAAATAGGGATCATGCGCTAGCAGGAGACTTAAAGGAACCGTGAGCCTCTCCAACCCACTATGCCCTAGAGTGAAAAAAAAAAAAAATAAATTTTTAACTCAGTCACGGAGGAGCCATGTCTGCAGATGGCCACATACCGAACGAGATACATCTGATAAGAGACACAGCTGCGAGCAACGGAGACCCCGAGTTCGGCGCAGGATCAGCTCCCGAATCCCCTGAATCCGAGCCAGATTTATATCCTCTGCTTCCAGACCCTGACTCTTTGTCTCCCGGGTCGGTCTGCTCAGACTTGCTGGCCCTGGAGACGCTCAGTTGTAACAATGGGTAACCAAAGATGTGATCATTACTGGGGAATTTTCTGCAATGGGCATTTCTGCATATCCTGTGTTTACTACACAGCAGGGGGCTAAAGAGTGGGAAGCTCTTGATCTCAAAATAGTTAAGGAGGCCTGGCAAACAGTGACCACGTATGTGTTAAAATTCTCTTATACTCAAGCTGTATATGTTATGATTTTTTCTTGCAATTGACAGGGAGAGCCCATACAGTTTCTCTGTGATATTCATGTACTAGAAGTTGGTAAATATAAGTATGTCCAGGTTTCTGTCAACCCTTGGAGACCTCTGTAGATACTGCTGGCCACTTCTTCCAGCACAGGCTGGCCACCTGTGTCGGAATGAGTGTGCATTTTGGTCAGTATAAAAGCCCAAGCCTCATACAATGTGGGGGAGGCAGAGCCTCTGTGGGGACGCCCGATAAGGTTGAGCCTGCCACCTCGCACTGCAATGATGCTTCTCGGAGCTGGTTTGCTGTTAGTCTCCACAGGGTCCTTGTGCCACGTTCTGTACGTGGAACTGTAGTGGGAGTAATGATGGCTTTTGCAGGGACTGAAAAAAAAAAAAAAAAAAAAAAAGAGGGGCGGAGAAAGAGAGTAATGATGTTACATTTAACTTCAACCTGTCTACTTCTGAAGAACTGATAACCTGGGGGAGGGGGTATATTTGTGCCCTCCTGCCTACAGGTCCATGGCGACTGTGCAAAGTTTGTGAAGCCCTGCCATGAGCTGGACAGACGAATGGATAAACCTGATGCCTCAGCTACAGGAGCTGACTGTGATTACCCCAAGCAGAATGAGATAGAGGAAGAGAAAGAATGAATAACTGCAAAACATCACTTGGGGACAACTGAAAAGTAACATCCTGAATATGTGTGCTTGTAAAGTAGCTATATTAGAGGTGGTGATTTTGTGTATAAAACCACATGTATTTACTAGCTAGTTGCTAATAAGAAACTGCACCTTGTATTGTATAGATTTGTCACTTGTAAAAGAGATGTTAGAGTATGGAAATTTGCAGTAGCTGCTAGAAAATGCTAAGGCAAAAGCTAGAAAAATTTTAATACAATGGTAGTGTTATAAAGCAGGTGATGGAACAAATTAAGAGGGGGGGAGAATTCCACTGGTAAGAAATATCTTTGGCTAGTCCCTCGCTGCCATCAGCATCTTCGACATGCTGCTGCACCCTGTAATAGTTACTCTGCTAACGTAAATGTGTGTGTGCCTTGCTGTAGTAGCGATTTGTTACTGGATAAAACAAAAAGGGGGGAGATGTGGAGACAGTGTTCTCACAGGAGAATGCATAATTGGTACATAAACTTTGAACAGTCCTGAAAGATACAGCAAGGCCATGAGAGGCCTGAAGAAGCTTAAGCAAGCAAGATAAGAGGCTGGAATTCACCAAGTTAATGAGAACTGTGGACTGTTGGCAAGCTTTCAAGGTTGAGTTCTCACACCTGTGTTTAACCAATTATATGTTAGTCACTAAGGGTCTTCAAAACATGTATCCAATCATAATATGCCAAATCACTGTAAGTGCTTCAGCCGGGGCCTTGGCTCAACTAAGTAGACTGGGTTGCTGAGTTGCTAAGCAGACAATTCTACATCGAAGGCAATTTCTGATTTGTTTTAATGTTGACTCTGTGAGACATGCAACACTGCAGAACCTTTTGTTGTTGGAACAGGGACATGGATGTGAAGAGTTTGATGGAATGTGTTGTATGAGTTTCTCTGATTATGCTAATTCGATGCACGCACAGCTGAGAACCCTGGCTCAGCTTACCCAGGAATAGTAAATGAGCAATATCCTAAGAATAACTAGAGGGTTGTCTTCACGGGGCATTACAGGTTGAGTCAAACACTGTTTAAAAGTATTGCACTTAGGTATCATTGATTAGGTTAATCATCCTAGCTATTAGACTTGTTTATAGTTGTGTGATAAAACAGGTGAACAGAATAACCCATAATGCCTTGCTTGCACAAAGAAAAAGGGGGGAATTGTTGCAGAATGACTCTAAGAGCAGAACCATAGAGCCCTGGAGGACTGTGCAAGCAAGGCAGGGGGTGGCCCCCACAGGTGGCCGGAGACCGGACCTGGGAGGAGAATGTGGAGGAAGCTGTGGGGGCTAACCAATACTGTTATGCCAAGAAGGAGTGGCTGAATACCACTCCTATATATGTGTGAACTGCGTCACAAATAAACCAGAAGTTGCTTATCACCCATATCGGGTTGGCCTGTCTGCTTTTCCTTGCCGCTTACACTCCTGGACTGTCACAGTCTGGTGCCTTCCAGCAGGAAAACAGATTGACATTGAAAACTGGGTTTAAACCCAGGCACACAGTCTCTCTCTCACACACACACGCACTGCACCCCCCCCCCCCCCCGCCCCCTTGACCTCCCCCTGCTCTCAGAGGGATGGGGAAGAAAATCAAAAGAATGGAACTCCCACTGGTTGAGATAAGAATGGTTTAGTAACTAATGTATAACACAAAACACCACCAATAATAATAAAGGATATAACAAGGGAAGAGAATACAAAACCTCATCACCCACTGACTGATAACTCCTCCACCCCCCCAGCCCAGCCGTGCACCAACCAATACCTCGTCCAACCCCGCAGTCCCAGCCCTTCCAGGTAACTCCCAGTTACATCCTGGGCATGACGTGCTGTGGTATGGAATACCTCTTTGGTCAGTTTGGGTCAGGTGTCCTGTCTCTGCTTCCTCCCAGCTTCCCCTCCTCCCTAGCAGAGCATGAGGCTCACAAAGTCCTTGGTCAGTCTAAACATGTGAGCAGTAACTAAAAATGTCAGTGCTCTCAGTGCTGTTCCCAGGCCGAAAGAACTCACAGGTAAGAGTGAGGAATTTTATTGGAGCTGAGGGACAAGGTCACGAATCTTGCAAGGAAAACAAATATTTATCAGTGACGAAACCTGTAACTGAATAAAGCTGATTGGTGTTTCCTGTGAGGAAAAGAGGCCTGGTATAATTGAAGGTA
>NW_026914801.1:0-5485 GCF_034315485.1 Pezoporus occidentalis | reverse complement strand
TTGGAGCATCCATCGTTGCTTTCACTGCTCACTTTCATACAGGAAAAGCATTTGAATGGAATCAGTTCAGAGCCTGCTCTCTGCTGGCAGCAGCACAGTCGGCACAGAATGAACAGTGGCATCTGCTCCCACAGCAGAAGAACCAGCAGGGAAAGCTAGTGCTGGGCCTCTTCAGCACACAGGCTGCTTTGCAACGGTGTCACCATCATTGCAGTCTCTCCTCGGTTTCATACCTAAAAGTCCATTTGAATCCAAATTCTCAGCTGGTCGCTTTCAGCTGCCCAGCAGCACAGTGCGTACAGCAGGAACGTTTGGCTTCTGCTCCCACAGCAGAAGAGCCAGGATTGAAAGCTTGTGCTGGACCTGTTCAGCACACAATCACCTTTACATTGGTGCATCCATCGTTGCTTTCACTGCTCCCTTTCATACAGGAAAAGCATTTGAATGGAATCAGTTCAGAGCCTGCTCTCTGCTGCGCAGCAACACACAGCACAGAATGAACAGTGGCATCTGCTCCCACAGCAGAAGAACCAGCAGGGAAAGCTAGTGCTGGGCCTCTTCAGCACACAGGCTGCTTTGCAACGGTGTCACCATCATTGCAGTCTCTCCTCGGTTTCATACCTAAAAGTCCATTTGAATCCAAATTCTCAGCTGGTCGCTCTCAGCTGCAGGCAGCACAGTGAGCACAGCACGAACGTTTGGCCTCTGCTCCCACAGCAGAAGAGCCAGGATTGAAAGCTGGTGCTGGACCTGTTCAGCACACAATCACCTTTACATTGGTGCATCCATCGTTGCTTTCACTGCTCCCTTTCATACAGGAAAAGCATTTGAATGGAATCAGTTCAGAGCCTGCTCTCTGCTGGCAGCAACACAGTCAGCACAGAATGAACAGTGGCATCTGCTCCCACAGCAGAAGAACCAGCAGGGAAAGCTAGTGCTGGGCCTCTTCAGCACACAGGCTGCTTTGCAACGGTGTCACCATCATTGCAGTCTCTCCTCGGTTTCATACCTAAAAGTCCATTTGAATCCAAATTCTCAGCTGGTCGCTTCAGCTGCAGCAGCACAGTGCGTACAGCACGAACGTTTGGCTTCTGCTCCCACAGCAGAAGAGCCAGGATTGAAAGCTTGTGCTGGACCTGTTCAGCACACAATCACCTTTACATTGGTGCATCCATCGTTGCTTTCACTGCTCCCTTTCATACAGGAAAAGCATTTGAATGGAATCAGTTCAGAGCCTGCTCTCTGCTGCGCAGCAACACAGTCAGCACAGAAAGAACAGTGGCATCTGCTCCCACAGCAGAAGAACCAGCAGGGAAAGCTAGTGCTGGGCCTCTTCAGCACACAGGCTGCTTTGCAACGGTGTCACCATCATTGCAGTCTCTCCTCGGTTTCATACCTAAAAGTCCATTTGAATCCAAATTCTCAGCTGGTCGCTCTCAGCTGCAGCAGCACAGTGAGTACAGCACGAACGTTTGGCCTCTGCTCCCACAGCAGAAGAGCCAGGATTGAAAGCTTGTGCTGGACCTGTTCAGCACACAATCACCTTTACATTGGTGCATCCATCGTTGCTTTCACTGCTCCCTTTCATACAGGAAAAGCATTTGAATGGAATCAGTTCAGAGCCTGCTCTCTGCTGCGCAGCAACACAGTCAGCACAGAATGAACAGTGGCATCTGCTCCCACAGCAGAAGAACCAGCAGGGAAAGCTAGTGCTGGGCCTCTTCAGCACACAGGCTGCTTTGCAACGGTGTCACCATCATTGCAGTCTCTCCTCGGTTTCATACCTAAAAGTCCATTTGAATCCAAATTCTCAGCTGGTCGCTCTCAGCTGCAGGCAGCACAGTGAGTACAGCACGAACGTTTGGCCTCTGCTCCCACAGCAGAAGAGCCAGGAGGGAAAGCTGGTGCTGGACCTGTTCAGCACACAATCACCTTTACATTGGTGCATCCATCGTTGCTTTCACTGCTCCCTTTCATACAGGAAAAGCATTTGAATGGAATCAGTTCAGAGCCTGCTCTCTGCTGGCAGCAACACAGTCAGCACAGAATGAACAGTGGCATCTGCTCCCACAGCAGAAGAACCAGCAGGGAAAGCTAGTGCTGGGCCTCTTCAGCACACAGGCTGCTTTGCAACGGTGTCACCATCATTGCAGTCTCTCCTCGGTTTCATACCTAAAAGTCCATTTGAATCCAAATTCTCAGCTGGTCGCTCTCAGCTGCAGGCAGCACAGTGAGTACAGCAGGAACGTTTGGCCTCTGCTCCCACAGCAGAAGAGCCAGGATTGAAAGCTTGTGCTGGACCTGTTCAGCACACAATCACCTTTACATTGGTGCATCCATCGTTGCTTTCACTGCTCCCTTTCATACAGGAAAAGCATTTGAATGGAATCAGTTCAGAGCCTGCTCTCTGCTGGCAGCAACACAGTCAGCACAGAATGAACAGTGGCATCTGCTCCCACAGCAGAAGAACCAGCAGGGAAAGCTAGTGCTGGGCCTCTTCAGCACACAGGCTGCTTTGCAACGGTGTCACCATCATTGCAGTCTCTCCTCGGTTTCATACCTAAAAGTCCATTTGAATCCAAATTCTCAGCTGGTCGCTCTCAGCTGCCCAGCAGCACAGTGCGTACAGCACGAACGTTTGGCTTCTGCTCCCACAGCAGAAGAGCCAGGAGGGAAAGCTTTCTCAGCTGCCCAGCAGCACAGTGAGTACAGCACGAACGTTTGGCTTCTGCTCCCACAGCAGAAGAGCCAGGATTGAAAGCTTGTGCTGGACCTGTTCAGCACACAATCACCTTTACATTGGTGCATCCATCGTTGCTTTCACTGCTCCCTTTCATACAGGAAAAGCATTTGAATGGAATCAGTTCAGAGCCTGCTCTCTGCTGCGCAGCAACACAGTCAGCACAGAATGAACAGTGGCATCTGCTCCCACAGCAGAAGAACCAGCAGGGAAAGCTAGTGCTGGGCCTCTTCAGCACACAGGCTGCTTTGCAACGGTGTCACCATCATTGCAGTCTCTCCTCGGTTTCATACCTAAAACTCCATTTGAATCCAAATTCTCAGCTGGTCGCTCTCAGCTGCAGCAGCACAGTGAGTACAGCACGAACGTTTGGCTTCTGCTCCCACAGCAGAAGAGCCAGGATTGAAAGCTTGTGCTGGACCTGTTCAGCACACAATCACCTTTACATTGGTGCATCCATCGTTGCTTTCACTGCTCCCTTTCATACAGGAAAAGCATTTGAATGGAATCAGTTCAGAGCCTGCTCTCTGCTGGCAGCAACACAGTCAGCACAGAAAGAACAGTGGCATCTGCTCCCACAGCAGAAGAACCAGCAGGGAAAGCTAGTGCTGGGCCTCTTCAGCACACAGGCTGCTTTGCAACGGTGTCACCATCATTGCAGTCTCTCCTCGGTTTCATACCTAAAACTCCATTTGAATCCAAATTCTCAGCTGGTCGCTCTCAGCTGCAGGCAGCACAGTGAGTACAGCACGAACGTTTGGCTTCTGCTCCCACAGCAGAAGAGCCAGGAGGGAAAGCTTGTGCTGGACCTGTTCAGCACACAATCACCTTTACATTGGTGCATCCATCGTTGCTTTCACTGCTCCCTTTCATACAGGAAAAGCATTTGAATGGAATCAGTTCAGAGCCTGCTCTCTGCTGCGCAGCAACACAGTCAGCACAGAAAGAACAGTGGCATCTGCTCCCACAGCAGAAGAACCAGCAGGGAAAGCTAGTGCTGGGCCTCTTCAGCACACAGGCTGCTTTGCAACGGTGTCACCATCATTGCAGTCTCTCCTCGGTTTCATACCTAAAACTCCATTTGAATCCAAATTCTCAGCTGGTCGCTCTCAGCTGCAGCAGCACAGTGAGTACAGCACGAACGTTTGGCCTCTGCTCCCACAGCAGAAGAGCCAGGATTGAAAGCTTGTGCTGGACCTGTTCAGCACACAATCACCTTTACATTGGTGCATCCATCGTTGCTTTCACTGCTCCCTTTCATACAGGAAAAGCATTTGAATGGAATCAGTTCAGAGCCTGCTCTCTGCTGGCAGCAACACAGTCAGCACAGAATGAACAGTGGCATCTGCTCCCACAGCAGAAGAACCAGCAGGGAAAGCTAGTGCTGGGCCTCTTCAGCACACAGGCTGCTTTGCAACGGTGTCACCATCATTGCAGTCTCTCCTCGGTTTCATACCTAAAAGTCCATTTGAATCCAAATTCTCAGCTGGTCGCTCTCAGCTGCAGGCAGCACAGTGAGTACAGCACGAACGTTTGGCTTCTGCTCCCACAGCAGAAGAGCCAGGATTGAAAGCTTGTGCTGGACCTGTTCAGCACACAATCACCTTTACATTGGTGCATCCATCGTTGCTTTCACTGCTCCCTTTCATACAGGAAAAGCATTTGAATGGAATCAGTTCAGAGCCTGCTCTCTGCTGCGCAGCAACACAGTCAGCACAGAATGAACAGTGGCATCTGCTCCCACAGCAGAAGAACCAGCAGGGAAAGCTAGTGCTGGGCCTCTTCAGCACACAGGCTGCTTTGCAACGGTGTCACCATCATTGCAGTCTCTCCTCGGTTTCATACCTAAAACTCCATTTGAATCCAAATTCTCAGCTGGTCGCTCTCAGCTGCCCAGCAGCACAGTGAGTACAGCACGAACGTTTGGCTTCTGCTCCCACAGTGCAGTCTCTCCTTCGGTTTCATACCTAAAACTCCATTTGAATCCAAATTCTCAGCTGGTCGCTCTCAGCTGCAGCAGCACAGTGAGTACAGCACGAACGTTTGGCTTCTGCTCCCACAGCAGAAGAGCCAGGATTGAAAGCTTGTGCTGGACCTGTTCAGCACACAATCACCTTTACATTGGTGCATCCATCGTTGCTTTCACTGCTCCCTTTCATACAGGAAAAGCATTTGAATGGAATCAGTTCAGAGCCTGCTCTCTGCTGGCAGCAACACAGTCAGCACAGAATGAACAGTGGCATCTGCTCCCACAGCAGAAGAACCAGCAGGGAAAGCTAGTGCTGGGCCTCTTCAGCACACAGGCTGCTTTGCAACGGTGTCACCATCATTGCAGTCTCTCCTCGGTTTCATACCTAAAACTCCATTTGAATCCAAATTCTCAGCTGGTCGCTCTCAGCTGCCCAGCAGCACAGTGAGTACAGCACGAACGTTTGGCTTCTGCTCCCACAGCAGAAGAGCCAGGATTGAAAGCTTGTGCTGGACCTGTTCAGCACACAATCACCTTTACATTGGTGCATCCATCGTTGCTTTCACTGCTCCCTTTCATACAGGAAAAGCATTTGAATGGAATCAGTTCAGAGCCTGCTCTCTGCTGGCAGCAACACAGTCAGCACAGAAAGAACAGTGGCATCTGCTCCCACAGCAGAAGAACCAGCAGGGAAAGCTAGTGCTGGGCCTCTTCAGCACACAGGCTGCTTTGCAACGGTGTCACCATCATTGCAGTCTCTCCTTCGGTTTCATACC